>NW_025932304.1:0-26634 GCF_000764305.2 Hyalella azteca | reverse complement strand
CTATTTTGTGACCCTTCTTTACATAGGTTTTTTTCAAAAATTAACCAAAAATTCATTATTTGCAGAACAGGGTTGAAACAAACACTGAAATGACTGGCAATGATTGCTATAACATATTCTTTCATCAAATTAAATTCAGTGCAGTTAGAATGCACACCATGGGCCGGTCCTTTCTTACCCCATGAAGGCTGCGATCCTGTCTTACCCCATTTGACTATACGGCCCAAATTTCTTGGTCAAAAATCGCAAATTCACTTTTCCGGTTTTTAGTCTCACCTTGAAGCTGACATTCTGACCTATCAATGGTACCAAAATCATCTCTACATTGATTTATGCCGTGATGACAGTTTGCGAAAGGGCTAGGGTGGGGACTGGGGAGTTCTTTCACATTTAAGATAGGGAAAAATTACCGGCCAGGCACATAAATAGACGACCTGAAGACGCTAATCTTTAGTTAGCCTACCCAGCTGCCGTTGTGTTGGATGGTGGTGCTCATGCAGTCGTTCCCACAATCCCACCATCCTTGACTGAATTTTTTCAATTTTGTTATAGTTTTGAACATTTTTTAAAAAAAAAGGGGGGAATCAAAATTTTTGAAAAATGCCCACCCCTGACCCCACCCACAAAAATTAGAATTTCAAAAAACAGCAAGGACCAATCAATAGATATGGTCCTTAGGCATTGAATGATATGCGTCTTGATGTTGTAGCTTGAAAATCCTAGGAGATAGATTTATACAGTACCCCTTTTTTTGCTGTTTTCTAAGAATTTCATGTTTTCTTTCATTTTTTTTCAGAAAAAATTCACACAAACAAAAAAGTCTTAGATTTATTTTTTACATATGTGTACCAAGTTTCAAAGTTATCTGTCTGTAAACAACTGAAATAAAAATTCCATAAGAAATTGGAAATTGCCATTGAAAATTCTATTTTGGTTATTACAGACAGATACGTACGTACTTTGAAATTTGGTGCATACCTATATGTAAAAATAAATGTAAGACTTTTTTTGTTTGTGTGAATTTTTTGAAAAAATTAAAGAAAACATGAAATTATTAGAAAACCAGTGTTTTTTAAAGGTGACTTGAAAGTCTGAGTTGGTGGTGAAAGGTTGTTTGTTTAATAGGGTAAATGCGGTATATTCCGACACATTAACCCATTAACGCCCAAATTTTTGATTTGTGAAATTTCTATCTAAACACCTTCATATGGTGTAAATATTTCATACAAAACATTTACTGCACAATTTTAGAGGATATAATGAGAGTAGCAGTAGTTTAAAGAAAAAGTCCCAAATGGGGATCATGGGCAAAAGGGTAATAAAAAAATTCCGAATATTTTTTGTCGCCGTTCTTAGTATTATTTGCAAACTTATGAAGGAGTATGTGTTATTAGTGCTTCTTTTTAATGCTAAATGCACATTCCTATGTTTGTCACCACAAAATTAATGAGATTACATGAAGAAACACTGCTCCTTTCAAACCCAATATATGAAAGTAATAATTACCCTCAAAATGAGAGTAATTTCACTGATGCCATTCAGGGAAGCTTTCAACGTGTATCCCAACGATGCCTTTTGGACATTTATTTTGCAAACGACGCAATTCCGTTGTCTTTCATCATCTGATCGCTGCAGAACATGCCCTGAATTACTTCTTCCTAAGTCGTCTATCACTCACCACTTTGATTGCTTACTGAATGATGGGCGGCCTGACTTCTTAGGATCTGACAAAGATGATACTTGCATATATACCCTTACTACTCTCCTCTTGAATTCCAGCAAGGGCATTTGTCCGTTTGCCATGAAAAACAGAATGAGTGGATTTATGACTGTCATGTCAAGAAAGTTTGTGAAAAGTGAAAAATACCATTTCTTTCCACGAACTTTGTACCTGTATTTATTGATAAGCCAATCCATTTTATCCACACCACCCATGTACTTGTTGTTATCGGCGATGCACTTTGGTTGTTCTAATCAATCTAATGAGACCTGGTCCTTCTTCTGCTTGCTCCATCTCTTCACTTCTTCAGTCGGCTCTACACCTTGGTGATTTGACAACATCTTGACATCGTTGTTGTATTTCATACAACAGCAAAGATGTTATGGCTAATGTCTTAGCTGTAGTCAATAAAGACCCTTTATTGCTTTTTCAAGGCTTTTACTCTTTGTTCAGAAGCGAGAGGACACTTGTTGGTACAATTGAGCCTCACTCTCCCAGAAGCGGACACATTTTGTTCAGTTAGTAACTTCAATAGATCGAAACTTGTGAAAAAATTGTCAAAAAAGAATACATTATCCGATGGATTACTAGCTTTTGCAAATTTGTATAAGATAACTGATACTCCTAGTCCATTGACAGGCAATGAGTCTTCTTTCGTGCCTTCATAAAGATCAAAATCAAAACAATATCCTGTAGTTGAACAGCTTAGCACCATGTTTTTGAAACCAAACCGAAAAGGCTTCTCTTTGATGAACTGCTTCAGGAAATGGTGTCCATAATATTGAACCATTTGCTCATCAATGGTCAGATTTTTGGAAAATATACCAAATATCATGAAGAGCTGGTTTATCATTTCAATTATAGGAGCTATCTTGAACGATTTTTGGCCTAAACGAGTTCTCAATGTTGAATTGTCATTGAAATGATGGTTTTGCTTCAGCTCAAGCTACCGGTTCTGTCTGTTCAGATACATTTCCAAACCAAAAACATGTGATGAAATGATTTATTTTGCATCATTCCTTCAATTTACTTTACTAAGTGAATGATAATGTTGCTAACTTTTGTTACTTTATGAAAAATTTTGGTAATACATCAGTATGTGGTAAAATACATTTTCCTTGACTTTACGATATTCTTACTGCCCATGATCCCCAAATGGGGATCGGCATAAATTACATATTTACAGCATTACTAACAGTATAATTGAGACTTATCTTAGCATTTTCAGAAGAACATAGACTATTCTACCACCTACTATGGTATTATGAATCAGAAATGCTTATAAAGGGAAAAATGTACATGTCAAAAATTGATATCTCTGTCAGATCACGATCAAGGTCACTTCTCTCAGAAAATTTCATATATTCCATTTTTCAGATAAAAGGATACACTCTTAACTGATCTCAGTTGATGTCTATAACCTATATGTATACTTTATTGAAGAAGAACATGTTCCTGATCAATAGTTCAGGAATAGTATCCACAAAATCAAACGATCCCCAATTGGGGATCATGGGCGCTAATGGGTTGAATTACCTACGATGTCGGAATATACCGCGTTTACCCTAATTAAGGGGAGCGTCTGCCCCAAAAATTATCTCTGATATCAACAGACAGATTGATTCAAAATTTGGTACATGTATGTAAAACAGAATTTTGTTTTTATTTGTTCCCATGAATTTTTCAAAAAAATGAAAGAAAATGTGAAATTCTTAGAAAACGGCCAAAAAGGAGGTATGCCTGTATGGTACTATAGAAGTCCTAACTCCTCCTAGGATTTCAAGCTACAACATTGAGACACATATCATTCAATGCATAAAAACCATATCTAATAACTGGTGAGGGTTTTTTGAATTTCTCATTTTTGTGGGTGTGGGAGCATTTTTTCCAAAATTTTTTGAAATATTCCAATTTTACCTCTGCCCTCCCCCCTTTTTGCAAGATATAATCCAAACTATAACGAACTTAGAAAAAAGCCACCACCAGTTTGTAGATCTTTTATTTGCAAATCGAACGGTATATGTCTCATTGATGTGATGTAGCTTCAAAACTCTAGGGAGGAGATAGGTTATGTTGTGACAATAAGTTAACTTTTCAGTAGGGCCTGACAAAGTTGTGTGCGCCTCAAAAAAGTCATTCAAGGGTGCAAGGTTGCAAGACTAGACGATAATTGAGCTCAATTTCTGTCAAGGATGGTGTGAATGACGGCATGAGAACCATCCCATACGGCTGCAGATGGACAAATGAAGCACAGCATGTTCAGACTAGCTATTTGAGTGTGCTACCAGTAATTTCGGCCTATCTTTAACACGTTCCCCGCGTATTGGGCCATATGTGTACCAATAGTGATAGTCCACTGCTGCATTTTGGGACACCAGTGTACCAAACACAGTATTTTATGCCATTTTGAAAAACACATATAACTCGAAATTTTGCACTTAAACTTTCTCTTTTATAATATTAATGTTCACTCAAAAAGTGGATTATTAAGTAAAACAAATCAATGGACCAAAATTTTATTTGTAAATCTCCTTGAACAAACAATAAGTAACTGTAAAAATTCTAACTAATAATTCCCTTCTGTTCCCTTCTGTTCCCATCTATTCCCTTTTATTCCCTTTTATTCCTTTTTATTCCCTTCTATTCCCTTCTGTTCCCTTCTATTCCCTTCTATTCCCTTCTATTCCCTACTATTCCCTACTATTCCCTTCTATTCCCTGCTATTCCCTTCTATTCCATTCTAGTCCCTTCTATTCCCTTCTATTCCCTTCTGTTCCCTTCTATTCCCTTCTGTTCCTTTCTATTCCCTTCTGTTCCCTTCTACTCCCTTATATTTCCTTCTATTCCCTTCTGTTCTATTATGGCTAGCTATGGCTAGCTATGATGCCACAGAGCAGCACACACCTCCTCTTGTCACGGCCAATGGCGCCTAACTGAAGCAGCAATCACTGAAAGCCTTCCGCAATAAGGGAATACTGGGGAAATCTGGATACGCGGGGAACGTGTTAATGTTGAAGAACTCTACCCCCCCCAACTCTTTCGTGATCTGTCGTGAACACATAAATCAACATACAGAGATGGTTTTGGTACCGTTAGATGCATCAGAATATAAGCTTCAAGATGAGTATAAAAACCAAAAAAGTAAAAAAATTTTATTTCGAGGCCAACGCTCTGGCTACCCTAAATTTTCAATTTTGGCATTTTCCGGTTTTTGTGCTCATCTTAAAGCTTACTTTCTGACGCATCGAATGGTACCAGAATCATCTCTCTTCATCGAAAAATGATTTCGTGACAGCTCCCCAAAGGGGGGCGGTTTTGAGGGCCCTTCAGTAAAATCCATGGGATTAATTCAAAGGCTGGACACACTAAAAAGGAACGTCTGACATAAAGCAGCCAATTATGGCATTATCTGGTGCTTATACTCATCTTAAAGCTTACTTTCTGATGCGACAAACGCTACTAGAACCATCTTTCTACGTGCATTTTTACGTACACGATGCGCGTACACGGGGGGCAGTGTTGGGGGCCTTAACTAATCCCTATGGGCGTAATTGGAAGGCGGGACTATAAATACAGCCTGCTGTCGCCAAAGCTGTCAGTGTCCATCATGACAGCGAGGTGAGAGGTGTGCAGCCAGTCGCTCTATGCCTTCCAGACTTGGTTTGAGGCTTAGTTACGGTATCTAGGCTACGTTACGACTCTTTTATGTCATTTTACGTGCCACATGCCAGTTTTTTTGGGCGTGGTGAAAACCTCCTATTGCTCTCACGGCAAACCTATCTCCTCCTACAGTTTTCAAGCTACAGCAATGAGACATATACCATTCGATTTGTAAAGACCATACCTATCAAATTGATGATCACTTTTTTTAATTTGTGTATGGTTCGTCTTATATATGGGGGAGAAGGGGGGGGAAGGGGGAAAAATGAGGAAAAATGGGAACAAACGCACATAAAAAAAAAACTATGGGGAAAATGAGAAAAATGATCATCAAATCGATAGGTATGGTCTTTACGAATCGAATGATACGTGTCTTGATGTTGTAGGATGATATTTGTAGGAGGAGATAGATTTTCTAAAGTACCCCCTTTTTAGCCGTTTTCTATGAATTTAACGTTTTCTATCAATTTTTTTGAAAAATTCATATGATCAAAATGTTATTGTTTTTACATTTTACGTATGTATGTGAAGTTTCATGATGATCAGATAATAACTGTATAAGTTTTTCTGGAGGGTAGCCAGTCCCCTTAAGTTAACCAGTATACATATGCTATATTTACTGGTTAACTTGATTATTATACAAACTCAACAGTCTTAACTTGATATTCAACTTGATGACACACCATATATAATATAACATACCATGTTAATAACATACCATATATGGGCACAAACAATCACAGCTGGAAAGGGGATGACATCACAATCTCACCAATCAATCACAGCTGGAATGGAATATCATCAACAGATATGTATATAATGGACTGAAAGTGAAAAGTTCCTGGCCTTTCCAAGCTTTCGGGTTTTGCTTTCTAAACTATCATGTTTTGCTTTCCAATATGCTAAGTGTACTGGTTAATTTAATACCCCTCTAAAATTCCATACTTAATTAGACCCATAGACTGATAGACCTAACCATGTATTCCTGTAATAGTAGTGGATTAAAAGCACTCATTAGGTTTGATTATTTTCATCTTTTCTGACTAGGTTGAAGTTAGGAAACTGATATACAAGTCACTTGAGTTGAACCCCATGTCTTGGTTTTGTGCTGGGCTCTCTTGTATTGTTCTCCCTATATACTATGTTCTTTCTTGTTGAGATTGCTTCTTGATTATTTATAAATAAAAAACAGTAAAAAGTTGGACAGATGGAGTAAGAAAGTGTAGGAGAGGTGGAGACCATCAGTAAACAATTGTTTTACTGAACCCTGTTGCAATAAACACCCTCAGGCACACAGCCTGGTCAGCGACGCTTTTGACTTGGTGTCACATAACAATATCAAATGTAGCCAAGTTGTGTGCATCAAATATTGTTGATGCATCAAGCAAATAATTGTGTACTTAATTAACTTAGGACAAGTGAATTTTGTTGCAAAAGTTAAAAGTAAGGCCTTCTTGTGAACCTCCATTGTGCTTAGTACAAATTTCTGTATCCCTCCAGTGTTATTTCCATTGCTGCTTACATTATCCATTAAAAAACTTCAACCTAAATTATTCACAATTCTCATCACATTTGGTGATGATGCCCATTAGCAAAAAAGGCAGTGTTGTGCCACACCAACTCTCTGATGCTGCAGTCAGAAGTTGCAGATGCCCAGAGCAGAGCCTCACTCAAGCATCTCCTGGTGGCAGCAAAGTAAAGTCTGAAGGTAAGCCAGATTCCATGTGCCTCACTAATCAATTGTTATTATACAGAGGAACTGAGTTCCTGCAAATTTTTCAGATTTATTTCTCATTTGTGATTATTTCTCAATAGTTTCAGTACAAGATATGATAACATTGTGTGGGAATATGCAGCCTCATTAGTCTCGCTCATCAGAGTGATATTAGCTATTTTTGAATTAAAGCTCACATGACTCATTAATTTAGTGTGCATTATATAAACTGTTAGATATCTTGCTCCATAGCCCAGTTGTACCAGTACACTAATGCATATATTTTCCAGCCTTGGAAAATGTTGATCCTCCACCAGTTCTCGAAGTTTCTACAATCTACATCAAGGAGGAACCTGAGGATGAAACTGAAGAAGTATCCATCAAAGAGGAACCATTCTTATATGGAGATGAGGTAGGCAGAGCTGATGTGCAAATTAGTGTTAAGCAAAGTATATAATATTTTTGCATAGATTTTCATGTAAAAATATGCAGAAAGCTATTTCCATAATTAAATTTTCAAGTTTGGTATCAGGAGACAAATCTTAACCCAGTGTCAAGTCTGAAATATTCAGCAATAATAATTAGGTATGAAGCACCCTCATCTTGCTTTGATAATTGATAATAAATTAGGAACTTTGATTTTTAATTACTTGCATTAGGATTGCTATTCTAAAATCAAACTCATGTTTTTTTCTCATAGTTGTCTCTAGTCAAATAACTCTGATATGTGATGGCCTCTATTGGCAGGAAATATGCAAAACTGCCTAAATACAATACAAAGAATCAAGTGCTAAGAACATTTATAATTGCCACCTATTTTCATATTTCCATTTTAATTTGAAAACTAGCAAGCAAAACATTTGTATCTTGAAGCATCAATATGAGGAAACGTTTTTACAGCCAGTAATTTTGATGCTATGACATTCATGCGCTCTTGAGGAAATTTGGAACTTGCAGACTTCAGGGAGTAGTTGTATATAACATCCTATCTGAAAATGCACGTATCACTGTCAGCACCTCAATTTTGTCCTCCACTTCTCCCCAGGCATCTCCAAATCAACATCTTCCTGGTTTAACATGCAAGACAGAAGTAAAAGTTGAGGCTCCAGACGTCCACCTTAACTCCACACAAGACATTTCTGCTTTGTTGTTAAATCAGGTATGTATACATAATTTTAGCTTTCACTAATACACACTATAACTAAAAAATTTGAAACATTTTCCCAGTTCCTCAAGATTGCAGATGTTTCAATTTATTGTGGGTATTTAAGGATAAAATTGATGACTTAATAAGTGCTTTTCATTCAATTAAGTGATTTTTTAATTCAATCCTGCTAGTGAAACCTAATTTTTAATCTTCAAAAATTGATGGTAATGCCGTTACCCTAAGCAAGATCAAAACGTGGAACAAAATATTTATTTCATGCAGTGAAGGAAGATGAGGGAATGCACTTGAACCTGTTACAATAAATGTAACATCCTCACACTCCTCATGTATTTGAGATCACATCCAAGAACGGATGGAATTGGTAATAAACGACACCACACAGCATGGGACGAATGGAAAATGAATTGCTTGGATTCACGGTATGAGTTGATGATGCCTCTGGTGGCATTGGTGTGGAGGCTGTTGTTGGCGTTTAAGAGTAGTGCTGGCCATGTTGTTTGGTAGCATTGGCTGAATGACATACAGAATGTTCCAAATTGTAGAATTAGTGGTTCTGTCATGTGATTTGGTGGCAGGGGTATTGCAGATGGAGACATTGCTGTAGTTATTGGGTGGAAAAGAGGTTGGTGTGTTATCTGGTGGTAAGCATTTGATTGTACATAAGTTGTAATGTCACTAGAATGCTTAAATTGCCAATTCACTACAAATTTAAGAACAAAGAAAGCTCAACACAAATTACCCATTACTCTATTGAAAAAAACGTTTTAGAGTCCAGCTTCATTGGCAGTTAAAAAATTTTAGAACACTGATAAAATTCAGATGTTAAGGAATTGAAATTTAAAAAATGAGAAGTTACAACCTCAACTTACAAACAAAAGACAGAGTAAGAAAGTGAAGAGAAAAAATAGTTAAAGCCTATCTATTCATAATTTCTACTGGATAAGAGCTAAAGGCTGCATTTAAACTAGGTATCTCATTGAAAATATACAATGATTTTAAAATACCTAGATCGGAAATACCAGAAAGGAAACTAAAACCTTAAAGTCTTTGTTGGACACTGGAACGTTGCCTTGTTTGGAGTGAGTGGCACAGCCAAATGAGAGGGGCACAGTAGTAACTGCCCAGTCATACAACTCCCTTTATGCTCAGCAACTCTAGAATAAAGATTCCCTGAGGTCCTCCCAATGTATGCAGATGCACATTGTGCACAACTATCAATATAAACTAGAGAAAATTGCAGATAAAATGGTAGGGCATCTTTGCACCTAAAGAAATGGACTATTTTAAAATTATTCCAAAATAAAATATGAATGTTAATGTTTGGAGTATTTCATACACAAGTCTTTTATTCTTGTGACAAAGCTCTGGATTCATGGTCAAAGTATGGAAAATAACAATGAACACCATTCCTATTATATTGCTCTAGAACAACCTCACTGTATCGCTAGGACATGAATTTCCTAATTTTGGTAAACACCAGCCTAGAAGGAAATCCATCAAGGGAAAAGATCTTGCACTAAATTTTAAATTCAGTGTGCATTGCATGTAAAATAGAACAAATTTAGAAGCTCCAGTGAAATAGTGTTCAAAGCGCATGCAACCTGAATAAAAAAGATCAAAAGCTAAAAAAGTTGGTATTAAGACCTGTGAAAGTTGATTTTTGGTAAACAGATGTCCGAAAGCAGCCACTAGATTTAGTAATATTGCAGTTGAGAAAGGGCAAGATATTATCACCTTATGACTTTATGATGAGTTTAGGACTTTGTAGTCTACGGTCTTGCTGATGCGCCACCTTCGTCATCCTCCGTCTCCAAGTCATCGATAGGCAGGTCTCCCACCCTCGGGCCCCGGATAAACTGTTTGACTTGTTCCGTCAATTTTCTTTCCTTTGGGCCAGCTGATGCAACATGCTGTTGCTTGTCACTTGCTGAGGGTAGTTTCTCATAACTGGATAATCCGGGATCTTTTTTAGAAATTTGTCCAGTCGCCTGGTGAATGTCGTGAGATTGAACTCCCCTCCTCTCAGCTTCTTTAGCAAGGTGTTAAACAGCTTTGGTCCTGCCACGGACAGTGATGCCTCCCATAGAGCTACTCTGGCCGTGGCTAGGTAATTAAATGGGAGAATTCTGCACAGTCTCCCCCTCCTTTAATTGTAATATATCACTATTCTGGAGAACTCACTTTCAAAGTTTAGAGCCAGTCCACTTATCATCTTCCAAGTGTAAAATATGGTATACCTCTCTCTTCTCTCCAATGAGGACAATCCCAGGAGTTTCAACCTGTCCCAGTAGTTCAGCTCCAGCTCCTTCATACCGCTGATCCTGTACCTGAAGGTCCCCTGGACTGACTCCAGTTTCCACACCGCGCTCGCCTTGAACGATGCCCAAAGCTGGCAACAGTACTCAAGATAGGGAAGCAAGAGGGCTCTGAGGAGTGTAACCATTGGTGCTGCTTCTCTCGTTCGAAATGTCCGCCAGATCAACCCCATCCATTGTCTGCCTTTTGCAACTATTTCCTGGATGCGCTAGATCCACCCCATCAGTTATCTGCCTTTCGCAACTATTTCGAACTATGCCTTTCGCAACTATCTCAAACTAGTTGCTTATCCTCAATTTCTGTGCCATCAGTTGTCAGTAGCGATGTGGCATCCTGGTCTCTGTGCAGACTTTATATCTCATTACTTCGAACTTGGTGCCATTGAATTGCATATTATTCACTATGGCCCAATTGTAGATTAGTCCTGTAATCGTAGTCATCCTGTGACCTCTCGCAGGCTAGGTCATCTGTTATCTTTATCAGCATTCTTGTATCGTCTGTCACCATCGCTTCTCTCGATGTCGAGTTTCCAATTGTGACCTCTTGTACTCAATCTAAGAAAGTTGTGAATCCATTCTAACAGGCTTCCTCCTACCCACAACAGCCTCAGCTTTCTAAATAGCACCCAATGGTCAACGTCATCAAAAGCTTTATCAAAGTTCATGTATAGAACATCTATGACAGCTCCCTCCTCCAGTTGGTCTACAAGAATTAGATTCAAGCTAAATTAAAATTTTACAGACTTGATTTAATTTATATGATAGATTCAAGCTGCATTGTAAATTTGATAGAATTATGTTACAAGTTTAGGTAATGAAAAAAAAGTTTAACATGAGAGGAATGCTTGAAAATAAAGAAGGTGTCATTGCCATATCTGTTATACATCATTTTCTTGAAATCAAGAAGACAATTGGTAAATGCAGCCTTCAGCTCTTTTCCACTAAAAACTTTGAATAGATAGGTTATGCCTTTTTTATAGTTTTAATTTTTACTTTATTACTCAGTCTTGTTTGTAAGTTTAGGTTTTAACTTCTGTATTTTTTTGCATAGGTTATGCATTTTTTATAGTTTTAATTCTACTTTATTACTTTGTCTTTTGCTTGTAATTTTAGGTTTCACCTTCTGTGTTTTTTTTATATATTACTCTATTAACTTCTGATTTTATCTGTGTTCTAGATTTTTTAACTGACAATGGAGCTGGACTCCAAAACGTGTTCAACAGAGATATGGTGGATTTGTGTGAATTTTCCTTCACTTATAAATTTTTAAGCATTCGATATTCAGAGTGGAGAAGTCTTTAGGCTGTTGTGCTGCTGCAACCAGTTATTGGATGCAAGGTGATATTTTGAACTTTTTGGAGGCTAGTGGAGTTAGTGGACTACGTGATAGGACTCAAGATTAGTTGATTTGGAGATGATAGTTTAGGAGGTTTGCTGTAGGTGTAGGTTGTCCTGGTATTGTCCAGAGTTTTTTTTAGAGTTTTTTTAGTATGCCATCCCATTTCGAGGCTTTTGCTGCCATGTTTATGGTGGTTGGTGAAAGCATGCATGACATCCAAGGTTAGGCAAAGGATTTTTGGGTTTTGTTCAAGCATAAGGTGTTGAAGGTGTTGGTTATTGATTTTGACACGAGGGTAGTAATGGCACTGGTTCGTTTGTTGTTTTATGAGGTTGAGTGTCTATTTAGTGATAGTAATTTTCAGTCTTTGGTTTCAGTTTGTCAAAGGTGGGTCAGCAACGGCATCAGGAGATGCTGCTGGCGGCGCTGGCGTCTCTGGGGCGTACAGCTCCACATATAAGCCTGTACAATGCTCTGAGTGTGATTATGCTTGTAGCACAAAAGGGGCTTTGAAAAGTCATATCCTT
This sequence comes from Hyalella azteca, assembly GCF_000764305.2. NCBI lineage: Eukaryota > Metazoa > Arthropoda > Malacostraca > Amphipoda > Hyalellidae > Hyalella > Hyalella azteca. The sequence goes on along the minus strand of NW_025932304.1, from coordinate 14,191 downwards.
TACAAACATCCACTATATAAGCTTGTACAATGCTCTGAGTGTGATTATGGTTGTATCACAAAAGTGGAATTGAAGAGACATTTCCTCTTCAAACATTCAACAAAAAAACCTGTACTATGCACTGAGTGTGATTATGCTTGTACCACAAAAATTTGCTTGAAAAGTCATGTCTACCGCAAACATTCAAGAAAAATACTTTTGCAGTGCTCTGACTGTGATTATGTTGGTACCACAAAAAAGAACTTGAAAAGACATTTTCTGCGTAGGCATTCAGCAGAAAAAGACCCAGCTGTGCTGTAAGTGTGATGATATGTGTGTCGAAAATGCAAGTTTGAACAGCATCTACTTTCCAGAGGCCATCAGAAACTGCTACAGTGACCCAGGTGTGAAGATGTATGTGAATGAAGGAATCTTGACTCAGGAATCAAGTGCTGAACATTTAATCTTCTGAGACAACAGGACCAAGCTATGTAGAGTACGGTGTACCTAACCCAAGGCACCCACTGCCACCAAGGAAGAGGAGTTTAGCTGTTGAATACTCCTCGAAGGTGGCAGTCGCTTGTTACAGCGTGGATATGAAATAGAACGACGAAGCCAAAATGATACCTTGCACAGTTGCTTAGTCGTAGGAGTCAAACATTTGCATAGCATCCGTCATGTACCTAGAAATTGGAGTTTAAATAGATTTAGTGGTTGTTATAAACATCTCAGCGCCCGACAAAATGTTTTAAAATGTTGTTGCATGAGCTTGAATTTCGTTTTCAATAAAAAAAACTTTCTGTGATGATGGAGAGCGAGTGCTGTTTGCTTATTGAGGCTTGAATGCTACTTTATTGTAATATCAGCAGCCATTTTTCTTGAAACTTTCTTGAGGGACTGGAAGACGTCAGAGTGGCAGTCATATATCTAAGAATAACAGTGTTGTAGTTATTTTCAGGTTTGCTAACTAGCGGTTTCCAACTCTGCAGACGGTTATATGATAACAAATACTTTTTTATCCCTGTATAGATTTACTTTATCTGTAATTCAGTAATCGTTCAAATCTCGCGATAGCTTTGGTTCACTGAACTTCATATTTTTCGTTGGTGTCAACATTTCTATTACGTTCCATTTGGTAGATTTTTCTGAATAAGATTAGTAAACGCTGCTCCCAATGTAATTATATCATAAGTTTTGTGATTATTGCTTCTCTTTTTGCAAGTTGCTTATTTCCAGAAATGGCTTGTTCATAAATCTAGGTCTTGTACTGAATTTCGCTGCCCTAAGACTGGTTACTTGATTCCGTTATGTTGCAGTTGAAACAAAATGTACCCCATACCTATGACGGCTGTTATTCCTCCAGCGAAACTAGGCGGCACTATTGTTCTCAACCAACAGATAGTTGGGTCCAGCCCGTTTAACAGAGCGATTGTCGTCTTACAGCGCTCACGACCAACACATTTGTTGCCGTCTGATGCCTGCTGTAACCAAAGCCTTGGGCTAATACAGGGTCGTCGTTTATTGATTGTGCTTTGTCGCTGAAATCGTGATTTTTCATTTGTAGCAGCTTAACCAGGCGTTGTCTGGTATAGACATTCTCCGAAGTTTGAGAATCTAGCTATTAAAAGTCTCGCAATATCAAATCTACAGAATTCTTTTGCTAATATTCAAACTTGAGTAAATTTGAAGATAAGCAGCAGAACAAATGTGTTCGTAGATTAGCAGGAAAACAATCGACGAGAGTTGCAGGACAGCGAGGTGTTGTAGGCCAGAAGTCCCGACGAGAGTTACAGGACAGCGAGGTGTTGCAGGCCAGAAGTCCTAACGAGAGTCGCAGGACTGCGAGGTGTTGCAGGCCACAAGTCCTAACGAGAGTCGCAGGACTGCGAGGTGTTGCAGGCCAGAAGTCCCAACGAGAGTTGCCGGACAGCGAGGTATTGCAGGCCAGAAATCCAAACGAGAGTCGCAGGACTGCGAGGTGTTGCAGGCCAGAAGACCCAACGAGAGTTACAGGACGGCGAGGTGTTGCAGGCCAGAAGTCCCAACGAGAGTTGCTGGACAGCGAGGTGTTGCAGGCCAGAAGTCCCGACAAGAAATAAATATTTTATATTTCTGATGAATATCCTTTGATAAATATGTAGGATTTGACTCGATTGAGTATGAAAATGTGCTATAAGAATCAATTTCACGATTACACGCGAAAAATGTATGAGCGTTCAACAGTTAAGAGAAATAATGATTTATAGATAAAACAATCTTATTCCACTTGTCAATGATAATTGCTGATCGCGGAAGCCATTGCAGTGCATATGAGAAATTTCAATGTCGACTGAAATGCATGACGTCATCTCTTCTAAGGAATGAACAGCGGGACGGAAGTGGCTGCTTGACAGGTGACGGAGTGTTGCCGTTTGACAGGAGACGGAAGGTTGCCGCGTGACAGGTGACGAAGAGTTACCGCTTGACAGGTGACGGAGAGTTTCCGCTTGACAGGTGACAGTGAGCTGGCGCTTACATGTTGTGGTGAAAGAGGACACGCGGCGATTTCTGCAAGGCGCGCAGCTGCTTATGCGCCTTCGGCAGAACCGCGACGTGCTGTTGCTAGGTTCACTTCATGACTGCTGACGCCTTCGTCAGAACCGCGACGTGCGGTTGTCAGGTTGGGAGCGCAGCCGTGCACCACCAATTTTGTGCAGCAATAAGCCCTTAATCGAACGCCTTGGATCTCTCCGGACATCCACCAATCAGCTGTGAACCACTCGGCTTTGTCTTCCTCCGGCCTCGCATAGAAACTGCCGTGCACCACCAGGCCGCGGTTCAAATATGACTTCCGTGCATCGTTAAATTACGTAATTTTATGTTCACCGCATCTGAGGTTATGTTTCAGATAGCATAGTTCTGTTCCAAAATTTATAGTCCTTCGACGTGTGGCCGTTCGACCGAGGGCTGGTTCGACGCACGGCCTAGATAGGATTGTCCAGAATGTTGTAGGCTACGTTCCGGAAGGCAGGAATCATGATGGTCCATTACATTCAGGGCAGTCGTGGTCTTCGGCAGGCGACCCGTCAGGTTCACTTCATGATTGCTGACGCCTTCGTCCGGACCGCAACGTGCGGCTGTCAGGTGCACTTCATGACTTCTGACGCCTTCGTCAAGACTGCGACGTGCGGTTGCCAGGTTCACTTCATGTTTGCTGACGCCTTCGTGAGACTGCGACATGCGGTCGCTAGGCTCACTTCATTACTGCAAACGCCTTAGTCAGGATTGCGACGTGCGGTTGCTAGGTTCACTTCATGACTGCAGACACCTTCGTCAGGACCGCGACGTGCGGTTGCCAAGTTCACTTCAAGACTGCTGACGACTTCGTGCGCCACCGCTGAAATTGACCCGCTGTTGCCAGAACTTTTTAGACTATTAATATAAAATAGGTTTAAAAAATCCCTTTACAACGAGTATCAATAAATACGGTTTTTGGATCTTAAGTGTTCACATTACGACTTTGAATTATTAAAAGTTCCATTTTTGATCTCTATATTTCTAAAACGAAATTTTCTGTTGTTACCGTGAGGTAAAATTCTTGGCAGGGGTGACTAATGTGGTCACGAGTTCGTCGTATGCAAGTGTATAGAGTTTAATACATCGTAATAAAACGTGAAGAAGTAAGTGCAGTTCGGCATTAGAACAATTACTGGTTATGATGCACACGTCACATGAATAGGTATGAACATCAAATCTATTTGATAAAGTTATTCTGAATGTACCATCTTGGAAACAGTGTATTTGTTATTTCACGAAGCGTTTGCCTAGATCACAACAACGAAAAGTCAACCTAGCCATCACGTCGACCACCAACGATGAATTCGTCAGTTCACACAAAATTGTAAGGCGAAACGACTTTACAGCACGCCTGGAAGAACGCGTGTGCAACACACCGCAGCGTTTACACTAGCCCACTTGTCAACACGGTCTTCGGAGCTTCAATAATTATTCAGATCACACGTGAATTATTTTAAGAGTTCATTCACACATCGCAAGTTTTACATGCTGCTTAATTTCATTGAGGTTTACAATAACGAGACTGCGAAGAACCAACTATTGGTATTCAAAAAAGCGAAAAACCAGTGGAAGAGCAAGACAATGAGACGAAATCGTTGAATGATGTAGTAAAAGCCTTGAGTGAGATGGTGCGCTCGCTGAGTGAAAAATTGAGCTCGCGTTGCAATGAGCTGACTGAAGCGAAGGCTCAGCTGAAAAAAAAATTTTTTGAGGTAAAGACTCAAAGAGTTGATTTGTCCGAAATTGCTAGTGAAAGCTCACGCGAGTTACTAGACAGAGAACGTAGGAAATCCAACTTGGTTTGGTTTGGAGTTGCCGAGAGTTCTGCATCTGATACGAAGGACCGAGTGATGGCTGATACGAAATTTATTGAAGAATGATGTAGCAAGGCAATCAGCTCACCGGTTGATATTAAATCGTGCAAGAAGCTACGCTCGAAGGATGCTGCTGCCAACACATGCAGGTTTTTGTTTGTGACTGTAAAGGATCCTGCACTGGTTGGTATTTGTATTAGGATTGATATTCTAAAACCAAACCCATGTTTTTGTCTCATAATTGTCTGTTGTCAAATAACTATGACATGTGATGGCTTTTATTTGCAGAAAATAAAAATGAAATGTGATGGCCCCTATTGGCAAGAAGTATGCAAAACTGTCCAAATATAATGCAAAGAAAGAGGTGCTGAGAACATTTATGTAAAATATGCCAATTGGATAAAACAAAATTGTACTATTAGTGTGTAGTTGATTCTGTAATTGCCACCTATTTTCATATTTCCATTTTAATTTGAGAGCTGGCAAGCAAAACATTTATATCTTTAAAGCATCAATATGAGGAAACGTTTTACAGACAGTAATTTTGATGCTACAACATTCATGTGCTGTTGAAAAAATTTGGAACTTGCAGAGACCTAAAGAAGTAGTTGTATATTACATCGTATCTAAATATGCACATATCACTTTCAGCCACATCAATATTGTCTTCCACTTCTCCCCAGGCCTCTTCAAATCCAGGTCTTCCTGGTTTACCATGCAAGAAAGAAGCAAAAGTTGAAGCTCCTGATGCCCACCCAAACTTTGCACAAAACATTTCTGTTTTGTTGTTGAATCAGGTATATATACCTACATAATTATAGCTTTCACTAATACACACTATAACTGAAAATTTTGAAACATTTTCCCAGTTCCTTACGATTGCAAATGTTTCAATTTATTGTGGGTATTTAACAATGGAATTGATGACTTAATAAGTGCTGGTAGTGATAGTATGAACAGATGTCATTTTCCAAATGCTTTCAGTCCTGCTAGTGAAAGCCAACTATTTTAATTTTCAAAAATAGATGGCAGTGCCTTTACCCTAAGCAAGGATCAAGACCTCGAACAAAATATTTAGTTTATGCAGTGAAGGAAAATGAGGAAATGCGAAATGCAATTAAACCTGCTACATTAAAAGTAACATCCTTACACTCCCCATGTGTCTGAGTTCACATCTAAGAATGGATGGAATTGGTAGTAAACAACACCACACAGCATCGGACGAATGGAAAATGGAGTGCTTGGGTTCATAGTATGAGTTGATGACGTCTCTGGTGGCATTGGTGTGGAGGCTGTCGTTGGCTGGTTTAAGAGTAGTGCTGGTCATGTTGTTTGGTAGCATTGGCTGAATGACATACAGAATGTTCCAAATTGTAGAATTGGTGGTTCTGTCATGTGATTTGGTGGAAGGAGTGTTGCAGATATAGACATTGCAGTAATTATTGGGTGGAAAAGAGGTTGGTGTGTTATCTGGCAGTAAGCATATGACTGTACACAAGTATTAATGTCATTTCAGAGTCCAGCATCATTGTCCATTCAAAAATTCTAGAACACTGATAAAATCAGAAGGTAACGAGTTGAAATTAGAAATAAACAGATGTTAAAACGTCAACTTGCAAACAAAAGACATACTGTGAAAGAAATTGGGAAAAAACAGGCAATCCCTATATATTCATAATTTCTTGTGGATGAGAGCCAAAGGCTGCATTTAAATTAGGTATCTCTTTGAAAATATATAATGATTTTAAAATGCGCAGACATCATTGTACCTAAAGAAAGAACCCTTTTTAAAATTGTTCCACAATAAAATATGAATATTAATGTTTATGAAGTATTTCACAAACAAATCTTTTCATTCTTGTGACAAAGCTTTGGATTCATGGTCAAAGTATGGAAAAGAAAAAAACAAAACAAAAAAAAACAAAGAAAAAAAACATGGCTCTGGAACAACCTCACTGTGTGGCTAAGACATGTATTTCTTAATTTAGGTAAACACCAGCCTAGCAGAAAATCCTTTAAGGGAAAAGGTCTTGCACCAAAATTCAAATTCAGTATGCATAGCATGGAAAATAAAACAAAATCAAAAGCCCAGGGAAATAGTGTTTTAAGAGCCTTCAACCTGAATCGAAAAGAACAAAAGCTAAAAAAGCTGGTACTAAGACCTGTGTAATTTGATTTTTGGTATACAGATGTCTGAAAACTGCCATTAGATTTAGTAATATTGCAGTTGAGAAAGGAAAAACTATTGTTACCTAATTACCTTATGTTGAGTTTAGGATTTCGTAGTCCACGGCCACGGTGATGCACTGCTTTCGTCGTCCTCTGTCTCCTAGTCATCGATAGGCAGGTCCCCAGTCCTGGGGCCCCAATAAAACGTTGGACTTGTTCTGTCGATTTGCTCTCCTTTGGGCCATCAGATGCAAAATGCTGTTGCTTGTCACTTCCTGAGGGTATTTTCCCATAACTGGACAACCCGTAATCTTTTTTAAAAATTAGTCCAGTCGCCTGTTGAATGGGTGAACTCCCCTCCTCTCAGCTCCAACGGCAAGGTGTTAAACAGCTTTGGTTCTGCCATGGACAGTGACCCCTCCCAAAGAGTCTGTACTTTGGCTGCGGCTTGGTTATTAAATGGGAAAATTCTGCACAGTCTCCACCTCCTTTCAATGTAATAAGTATGTCACTATGTTAGAGGTCTTACTTTCAATGTTGGGAACCAGTCCGGTTATTATCTTACAAGTGTACAATATGGTTTACCTCTCTCTTTTCCTCTCCACTTAGTACAATCCCATGTGTTCCAACCTGTCCCAGTAGTTCAGCTCAAGCTCCTTCTTACCGCTGATCCTGAACGTGAAGGTCCGCTGGACTGACTCCAGTTTCCGCAGCGCGCCCGCCTTGAGCGGCGCCCAAAGCTGGCAGCAGTACTCGAGATTGGGAAGCACGAGGGCTCAGTTGAGTGTAATCACNGAAGCTTGAACCGTTACCGCCGGCATATTCGACGTAGGCCGCGGTAGAGCTGCGGCAAGTTGCCTGCCGCAGTTTTTGCCGACCGAGGCCTCGCGCTGTTCGAGGCAGATGAGGCCATATCATCGCTAGACTGCTTGGACGCGAGGTGAAGTCGGCCAAAACGGCCTAGATTTGCGCGTCTGCGAACGTCTCTGCGGCGAACGGCCGCAATGACTGCGAGAATTTCGAACTGGGTGGCGAGATGAGACACACGCGGCGCGGTGTGACGTTGTTGTAATGAAGTTACAGAGGCACGTGATGAACGTTACAGGGGCGTGTGATGAACGTCGTTGCGATGAACGTTGCAGGGGCACGTGATGAACGTTGTAGTGATTCTTGGTATGTGCTGACGTGAGGTTACAGAGATGATCCCGGAGCAGCGGCTGCTATAAGAATGAGCTCAAAGCATGGACGGACGCTGGCTGTGAGAGACTTATCGGAAGTAAAAATTTTGCCTGCCAACAGAAGCGAATTCTTTCTGGACTATTTTTATAAATATAAAATTAATTATGTAGCGAGATCCGCTACAGTTGTGTTGCAACAACCAGTTATTGTATGCAAGGTGATATTTTGAACTGTTTGAAGGCCAGCGGAATTAGTGGAAGACGCGATAGGAGTCCATATTGGGAAGGCTTAGTTGATTATGAGCCGATAGATAGTTTAGGAGGTTTGTTATAGGTGTAGGTAGTCCTGGCATTGTCCATATGATGTTCATGAGAGAGTTTTTAGTATGTCATCCAATTTTGCGGCTTTTGCTGCCATGTATTGTGGTGGATGGTGAATGAATGCTTGACATCAAAGGTTAGGCAAAGGATTTTTGGGTTTTGCTCACTCATAAGGTGTTGGTTATTAATTTTGACATAAGAGGAGTAATGGCACTGGGTCGTTTGTGGTTTTATGAGTGTCTATTTTGTTTTGTAATTTTCAGTCTTTGGTTTCAGTTTGACAAAAATGGGTCAGCAACGGCATCAGGAGACGCTGCTGGCGCCGTTGGCGTCTTTGGGGCGTCCAGCTCCAAGCAACACATAGAAAAATCATTCAAGTTCCATGATGCTGAACAATCGAGTACCACAAGAAAATCAATGCAAGAGGATATTAACCTCAAAAATTTGTGCAGAAGTAAACACCAATGCCAGTTCTGTTTGGATGTGTATGCCACTGAAGCTTATCTCAAAAAGCATATTCTCCTACGTCATCCTCAGAGAAAGGTCAAGAAATGCTCTAAGAGTAAATGTGCCAATGGTTGCATAGAAATCTTGCACAAGCATTGCCTTTCTAAATGTTCATTAATAAAGAAGTTTTGCTGCACTGAGTGTGATTATGCTTGCGCTTCAAAAGGAAACTTGAAAAAACATTTTCATCAAAAGCATTCAACAGAAAAACCTGTACAATGCTGTGAGTGTGATTATGCCTGCACCAGAAAATAGAAGCTCCAGGCTGCCCCCCTCCTTGAATGGACCTTCAGTTAGCATGTCATGTGGGGCGCAAGATAGGGCATGGTTGTGACAACTAATACTGGATTAGATCTTGAATTGTTGAAAAGAATATTTGCCTATGCCTGACCATAGTGGTAGCACCTAACTTTGTAACGTGTAACTCAACATGTTACAATATGCTCATGCATTTTGTGCTGTAGTGTATACATGATATATTTAACTGTCTCCTTTATGTCACTGTATGTTATTGCATTTTATATTTTACTGCACCATTGTTCTATAATTTTTTTACTTTATTTCTTTAATGTTTACTCTTATTATTTATATCATTCATCACTTTTTTCTTATTATTTTTTACTTTTTTTTGTGTGTGTGTTCTCTCTCTGTTTCAGATTTTCATAGCTGTTAAACTGTTAGGTACCAATTAAACCAAGTTTAGGCAAGGGGCTTTATGGACTAGTTTCCAGTGCTCCTAAAGAATAAATAAGAATGTAAGAAAAAGAATAAGACTGCAACAATGGCGGTGGAGTGAACAGATAACATATATTGTAAACTAAGAAATTATTCCTTATTTTGCACCAAGAAGTTGGCGAGCACTGTTGTCATATGGGTGTCATTGCACTGTAAGTAACAACTTATCCCCTCTTCTAGCAAATGTGAGCACCACAACGAGAATGATTGAATATTGTGGATGCACTAATGCTTACCTAAATTTTAGGTTTGAAATTTCTACTGTTTTGAATTTTATTTATAAACAATATCAATGAAAAAGGTCTGCACATATTTACAAAATGACTGAAAATTAAGATTTGCAATAGGCAAAATAAAATCTAAAAATCACTAATAAAGGGAAGAGCAAAGGCTGGGTTAAGGTGGAGTTAACATAACCATGCCAGCTGTAAAAATACATGAGGGAAATAAAATAGTGGAAGATGTATTACTTGAGAATCTGTGGTTGAAAGGATTCATTTTTATCAATCACTGTAGGCTGATGTAAAGGCAAAGGACGCATCAGTTGAACTTAGCAAAACAAGCAATGGGCATAGTTATAATTAAATGGAATCAAAGCATGTTAAGTAAAACCAAAGAACCAAATGGGGTTTACAAACTGAACACACTTGAACAATGCAAGACAGATAAGTAAGTATTGCTGACTGGTCATTTAAAATAGAAATCATAAGAAACTGCAGTCATGACCATAGTGAATCAAAGAAAAATATAGTAAATCAAGAACAATTTCCATATTTACAGAAAACACAAATAAATTAACATGAGGACAAAACATATATATATATATATATCAGTTTTAGATGGCAGAATTTGTTGATTTATATGCATGTGATTAATGACCAGATAATTCGTCGATTTGAATTATCGAAGAGTCGGACAATTCTTTAGATGACGTCGGTAGATCAAAAGGCATATATCAGGAAGTAGTTTTAGTTTATTATAACAACGTTTTGAATGTAACCCACATTCATTTTCAAGTTGCAAGAAGCATTAAATGTTGAAATTTTGGTGGAAATAAGTACATAATATATGTAAATAGGATACTACAGTAAAATTTTGAATCTGAAAAAACACTGAAAACCATTTCAAAGTTCAGCCAAATCTGGTAGTTAAGAACTAGATAGCAGGCGTCCAATTGGCACTTGTAATCAATGCTTCTTGTAACTTGAAAATGAATGTGGGTTACATTCAAAACGTTGTTATAATAAACTAAAACTACTTCCTGATATATGCCTTTCAATCTACCAACGTCATCTAAAGAATTGTCTGACCCTTTGATTATTTAAATCAACATATTCCCTGGTCATTAATTGCACACATATAAATCAACAAATTCTGCCATGAGTGCCATCTAAAACTAATTTTGCAATAAAGACCCAGCAGCAAGAGAGAAAATGATTACTGTGAGACACAAAACTGAACCAATTACGAGAAAAATCAGCAGTGAGGTCAAAAATATGAAGACTAGAGACTCAGAAAAGTATCTGAAACAGTCTCCAAGTATTACATTCAAGCAATTTCATCTCAAGATCATTGATGAATCAAACTGGCTCCGTGACAACCTTGACAACAACGTCAAACTCTGGACTCTACCGAGCAATGGCATATGCAAAAAAGTGGGAGTTCTCCAAGAGGCCCGTGTAATCTGTAAATTCTGCTTCAAAGAAGGTTGTAGACTTCATTATTTGGATTGCATTCGGGTAATTGTAGTAATGACTACGACATTGAACTGCCGTTTCTCTACCATCTGAGGCAAGCTCACAACCAGACCAGGTCTCAAAGTATTACAAAGATGCGACTTCATCTCAAGATCATCGATGAATACAACAGGCTTTGTGACTCTCTTAAAAATGTCAAAACCCAGAATATATGAATACAACAGTACCTGCAAAGAAGCAAGAGTTCTCCAAGGACCCGATGTATTGTATAAAATTTGCCTCAAAGAAGGTTGTAGACTTCTTCATTATTTGGATTATGTTTGGAGTCATTGGAGTAACAATTGTGATATTGAACAGCCATTTCTCCTACCATCTGAGACAAGCTAACAACCAGACCAGGTCTCAAAGCATCACAAACAAGCAACTTCATGTTAAAATTGTCGATGAATTTAACAGGCTTCGTGACAACAATGTCAAACTACAACTAAACGCGATAACGGCCCTTGCAAAAACGCGGGAGTTATCCGAGAGCCCGTTGTGGATTATAAATTTTGCTTCAAAGAAGGTTGTAGACTTCTTCATCTTTTGGACTACATTGGACACTTTGGATCAACAACCAGGACACCGAGACACTGCCTCATTAGCTACCACCAACCCGGAGGGCAAGTGAACCACACACGACAATCTCACAACCAGACCGCCACTTGCATCATGCTGAAGGAACCCACCAGCATTGTCATCAAGCAGTGGCCTGACATCAATTGACCGGAAGTGGCTGGCCTCATCGTCTCTGCCGATAGGACGCCTGCTATCTAGTTCTTAACTACCAGATTTGGCTGAACTTTAAATTGGTTTTCATAGTGATTTTTCAGATTCAAAATTTTACTGTAGTATACTATTTACGTATATTATGTACTTATTTCAACCAAAATTTCAACATTTAATGCTTCTTGTAACATGAAAATGAATGTGGGTTACATTCGAAACATCGTTATAATAAACTAAAACTACTTCCTGATATATGCCTTTCGATCTACCAACGTCATCTAAAGATTTGTCTAAATCTTTGATAATATATATATATATACACAAGGGTGAAAATCCACTAACCAGCATGACCAGCACAAGTGGTCAGGGCTGTCAGACCGCTCTGTTACACATCTGAGTGTCGTGTTCATTGGGCTCAGCTTTATAGGTAATGAATATCTGTAACAGAGACTGAAACAGAAGAGGAAGGTAAGGAAGTGCATTTACAGTAGAACCTCAGTTAGCAAAGGTTCAGTTAACAAAAAAATTGATTAACAACAAAGAGTTTTGATTACATTTTTCTCGCTCAGCAAAAAAAATTCACTTATCGAAAAATTAGTGCATCATCGGTCGTCACAAAATTGTACATAGAATGCTATATATAAAATTGTGCACCGGGCATCATAGAATGAAAAGTAATTGACCAAAACTATGATTTATTTCTTCAAAACATATGATGGTTGTCACTAAAACATTATTTTCTGTTTCAGGTATGCTTTTCACGATCTTTTTTGTTATAGTGAAATCACTAGACTCAATTAAAACTGTGAAATTATGAACCATCCTGTAAGCTTACAGATACAGAAAAAATGCTACATGGCTGCTGATATGAAGCTTTCAGTGGACAAGGTTCTTGTTAATGCTCAATGGCATGTCCATGGATACAGTAATATCACATTAATAATACGGTAATTAATGAATATGGTAATATATCAATAAAGGAAAAACAAGTAAAAATCACAGAAAATGTCATTTATTTTAAATCTACATCATCTACAATGAAAGAGGAGGACTTCAGAGTACTGTTAGTAATAGATGAGTACACTCTGCATGCTTCGAATGTTTGAAATTGAGTTTTATTTCAAGTGTCCCTTTTTACCCCATTTCATGATTAATTCGGGAGCCTTTTATATTGCATCTAGCGCCTTACAAATAGCATATAGAATTTTTTTGAAGATGCAATTCGATAGCCCTGGCAAAGAGCTATAAAATGAGCCTAAACTTGTATCTGAAATGTTTCATGGTAAGAAGTTATTAACAAAAACGCTCAAAACCGTCCCTTTTTACCCCGTTTGATGGTAGTAAAGCACAAACAAAGTTAAATAATCAAGCAAAATTATAGGACAAGAAATTATATATTATAGCAGATAGCAAAATTATAGGACACTTACAAAGCATCTTTGCAATTAAAAGAATCACACCTAATTGAACTCACCAACAACTCGTGGCAGTTCCACTTAGAGACTCGTCAATTTAGCGATCAGTAACTGCACTTGCACAATTCTTCAATTGCTATCATAATAATTGACCAAGATGCCATAGATTGAATTAGTTTACAGGCTGAAAAGAACAGAAAGAAAACATACATTTAACAGTATTTAATTAATAAGAAAACATTAATTCAACAATAATTCATATATTGAGAGCAGATAGTTGGGTGAAAAATATGGGTAGATGCCTCCCGGCAACAACAAGGCTGGCGCAAATAACATGGATAAATAAGCACAGATAGGCTGTGCTACACAAGCGACAAAATCCTCCTGTCAACAACACAACATATGTGATCTAATGAGATTCCACTTTCCTATGTAAAGAATGAAAAACTTAACTCTAAGGAAGTTGCAGAAATTTAGAAAAATTCATAAGGGGTTTTGATGTTTTATTGGATGTCTTTGATCTGCATTGGTAAAAAATTACAATATATCTGCTTGGGAACGACATTGAATTTAAATAATAAACATAAATAGCAACAATTATAGTGACTAGTAAATTTAGGGAAACCTGTTGGACCAACAAACTATTTTTGATTGATTCACACTGTCTTACTGGTTTGTTAGTACAGGAGTCTCATCAATGCCACATTGCCACCTTTATCAAGATATGATGATTTGTGGGATGCTCGCTTTTAGTTGCTCTGCAAGGTAGTAGGTCATAGTCAGACCTATTACCTACTAGGGGTCCTTGCAAACCCCCTCTCCTGAGGTGCACATGCATGTCATTGGTTAAGAAGGGAGTATAACTCGGAGCGTTAATTGCTAGTCCGCTGCATTAAAAAATCTCATTGACCCCAGTGTGGAATTCTAGGAATGGAACTTCACTTGAAAAAACTTTCTACCAAGGTGGAAAGCTTTCCTTGGATACAGCCAGAGGTGGGCAGTAGCGCGCTACATGTAGCGGCCGCTACTAGTGGCCGCTACATTTTCAGTAG
>NW_025932303.1:0-3352 GCF_000764305.2 Hyalella azteca | reverse complement strand
TCCTATTGTCAACGCAAGACTTGACTTATTGTCTGGAGCTCGAAACTTCCGCTCTTCTCCAGAGTGAGCAGATCTGCAAGCAGGCTAGTGTAGTGAACTGATCGGGCGAGATGCAGGTGTGTATTCGCTCATGCCGACGAATCAAAAACACAGAAAATGGAAAAGATTAATTGGTCCAGCATTCGTTGAATTCTAAAAGATTTTGCTAATCTATCATCGGGTCGTGGTGTTGTAGCGGGCCAGCCTTGGGCGCGCTATTAGTTTTCTCCAGTCGCCGCACCTCTCTAACAGAGACTGAAGAGAAAAAGTATGCGTAGGTAGTTTTCGCGGGAAGCAGCGGATTGCTAGTAGCTAGCCTACCTTTGCCTGACTTACCACACTTTGTAAGGTCTGTAAATATCTGTCATTAATGTTCATATATGTCTGTATTCATAAACCTATATGCATTTAGTGATAGACCTCTGTCGTGGATGCCGGTTTTCCATGAAATTTAAGTAAACCTTATGGCCTTTGTAAATTTGCTGAACCAGTTTTCATTCATCCTCGTACGTTAGGGCCCGCTTGCAGAGACCTGCTAACTTTGTATATGGAGCGTAGTTATCCCGCTACAGTGTGTCTAAATGGATGAAAATTTTATGAAAACTTCAGTTAGATTCAGCGTGCACAAATAATGAGTGGGTAAAATTTGAAATTTCAAATAAAATTATCTTCATAATTAAATAATTTTTCTTCACATCAATATTTAGTTTCTACTGCCTACAAATTTTTGAGTTTTATTATATATCGCATTGCTGGCTAAATATTATCCTTCTCCGCACACGAAATATATTTTTAAAACAGGCTGGGTCAAATAAATTTCGAAGCTATGCATTACCACAGATAAAACGGGTAAAAATAATTTACATTTTCAGTCCTAATAACTCCCATGAACTAATATATCCAGTCAACATAATCGTAATTCTTCCGATGGCCGAACACTATCAGGCAAAAACTCAAGCTACGTGGGAAGTTGAGAGAAATCTCTTCGTGTGAGAAAGCGCAAGGAAATTTCTTATTTCTTCTGAGTTTATTAGCTCTCACTGCTGCTTTCCTCGCTAACACAAAACTTTTCCACGGAAGGAACTTTTTGAAGTTGTGACGGGCGAGACTTTGCTGCATTCTTCACTCCTACGCACTCACAGGCAACAACATAATATGAAATTATATTGTTAAACAAAGTCTCATTAATATTATGCCTTTTTATCCGCAAATCTGTTGCTAGAGTCATGGCAAGTAGTTTTTATCTGTGAATAAAGTAAGAGTATATTATGAAAAGTAAAATTTAGAGTATGTAAAGTAAGATTGTATTATACATAAACGGGATATACAAGTTTTTAAAGACATACAACGTCAGACCATAAACTTTGAAGCTGGAATAGCTATATTAAATCATTTCTGACCATATCGACATCGCTCCTTCATCTGCATGTATATGTCTTTAGAAAATGGTCAATGGCAGGAATATCACTTGTTAATCAAGCTGAGTCTGAAGAAAAACTTTGCTGCCTGTTTTCAAAAGTACGAACTAAATTCTAAGGCGAAATGACTATAAAATACTATTGGTATATGAAAGTATTTTAACATGGGTTAAATTGTTAAAACTTTCTGCAAGGTATTAAATTTTCTAAAACATTTTTCATTTCTTCAAATATCGAGATGAAAGTGGCTCTTAGAAATATCAAAATTAAAGCTTACTGTGCTCGTATATATGAATCATTATTTCATAAATTTGGTCTTTCCATTGCTTTGGGAATGGAAACAATGTCCTGCATTTGAAATAACCATAGATAACAATTTACCGACAAATCTCAGTAGCTTAACCGTCAAAATTCTTTTGAACTAGAATTTATTCATGATATTGAAGCATCTGCCAAGCAAAATAAACCAGTGGCATAACAACTTCCAAGGGCTGACGACGACGCGGTGTACAGTGAAAGCTCTTATACTATTTACCGCTAAAAATTAATTATTATGATCCCGTAAATTACCCGATAAAATTGCTCAGTGATCACACAAGATTTAAATTATTGGAAAGCTCCAGTAAATGGAGGTTGTGTTCTCATACCTGAGAACATTTTGAAGAGAGAGCATATTTATTCGCACGAATGCATGACATACACATAAATTTTGTGCCCGGAAGAAATATATTTAAATATTCGTTTCAAGAAGGTCGAATTTAGTCCGGTGATGAAAAAGCTGTATCGAAAAACAACTAAATTANAATAATTACACTGCAGCTGCATTATATAGAGCGTCTGATAACGATCAGTGGCCATACTTTCAAAATTCGCTAAGTGAACGTAAGTACCTACGCTCTATTTTCTTGTCTGTGATTGGTGGATTTGGCTTGAAATGATTGGCTGATGAACTTACGATCTCTTAACTTTTTTTGAAAGTATAGGCCCTGAACCATCTGGGGGCTCTGTGAGGAACTCAACCTCGAGACGCAAACTCCATAACGAAGCTGATGCTAATGAACAGACGCCCGGCAAGACGGCAAGTTGTACAACCCAGCAAACTTGGGAGCAAATGCAGAGCGCGGCTGTAAAAGGACATTAGAGTAGTAAGCCATACTTAATTTTGCAGTAAATTTGCTAATGGTTGGGAGGTTTTGAACTTTACTGGCTTAGCTAGCAAAATTGAACATGAATTTACGTACGGTGATGGAAATCTTACTTCATGCTTCGTAATTTATGATTTTCAGAAAACGGAAATGTATATGCCTCAATCGTGTTGGATTTATTCCCTATACTCGACTTGTCTACTCCCACTGGAAGTATGATATCGATCATTTTTAGTCAATAAAAAATTTGATAGCTTCACTTTTTTTAAAAATTGAACTCCGGGTGAAAGTCACACGTCATTCGTACATCAAACATGAAGTTCACTTCAAAATAAAGTGTCGTAATTCTGTTAAGCAAGAAAAGGGTTCAGCATTTTAAAAAATTTTGCATGAAACTGTTCTCGCCGATAGTGAGATCATTGATAATAATTTCGATAGATTATATTCAATATTTGTTTGCTAAACAATCCGCTGTTTTAGCCATGGCAACAACATAACATAACATAGTGATGTCGGCGCTGAAGCGTAGGCCTGATGTGGTCTGTCGCCGATTCTTTTCCTTTTCGTACCATGTTCACAGAAGATCTAAAATCGTGTCATTTGACCGGATCTTTTCATGACTGACGATAGTTTGAAGTAACTACTAGACCGGGACCCACCGGGTTCGATAAGGAGCTAGGCATTTCAAATCTGAACATATATTTTTCCATAGCTTTATCTAGTCTGTTCTTGAACGCGTTCATACTCGGA
>NW_025932302.1:0-1103 GCF_000764305.2 Hyalella azteca | reverse complement strand
ATTTATTCAATGTCATATTTAAAATATACAGACGCTTCAATAAAATAAGACGATTGTATATAAACCTATCATCAGAAAACCTAGAAACACATCATCTGTCACTCCTAAAATATAAAGACGTTTCTATAGAAATAACCATTCACTTTATTCATACATACCATTCCAACGAAAATGAATTAATTTTATTAATTAAAAACAGGGAATGGTTTCATGTCAATAATCAGGGCCCCGACCTTGAATATTGCACTCACAGAAATTAATGGGTTGTAATGTCCATTACCATTACTATCTACTATTACATATTACTATCCATTACATCACTATCTTACCCACATCACAAGCTGATAGTATTCGTAGTCCTCATATAAGCCTCTTTATCGGGTCAAATAAGTAAGGATGATCAACACAAGTGTAAAAAGTGCATCGCTTTTTTTTACAAAGTCTCATTCATTTCTCCTAGAGCAGGGGTCACCAAACTACGGCCCGTCAGTTCATCAGGCCCGTCGAGGGTACTTTAATTTACTTGATAAAACGGTTGGAACACGAGATGTTGTGATACAATTTAAATTTTATGTTTATAATACTAGGAAATCTTCGCGCGTGCGGGGACCTCCTGATCGCTATGTGCGGGGACCTCCTGATTACTATTTTCAATTATTGTATCTAAGTATTCTTGTATTGTATTTCTTCTTGGAAGCAGAAAACTTCTCTCATTTTCACTGTTTCAGAGAGTTTTGCGCTTCAATCGCTGAAGATGTCAACCTCGATTTTCCAAAAAAGATTATTTGTGACTTGAAGAAGCATTTTTTGAGAGATTTTCAGATCTCGACAGAACTGAGAGTGACATTCTTCTGTTCCAAAATCCGTTTGATTGTATAACCTAGATGATTTGCCAGTTGAACTACAGTTGGAGCTCATTGATTTGCAAGCAAATGACTTGTTGAAAGAGAAGCACAGAGAAGAAAAACTTGTCATATTTTACTGCTGCTTACCTGATCATGAGTTTAAAAAATTGAAGAAATTTGCCGCTGTTATGGCATCAGTGTTTGTAACAACTTATGCCTGTGAGCAAACATTTTCAAAAATGAAGTATGTGAAGTCAA
>NW_025932301.1:0-531 GCF_000764305.2 Hyalella azteca | reverse complement strand
GCAACTTGCAAAATTAAACTTGTTTGGGCCATCCCCCTTCCTTGGATGCGCCAGTTTAAAACTATTACCTGTTGGTCCGTCCTGTGTTCTACCGGACGCGACTCTGCCAGTGTTGGCAAATTTTCGTTGGTTCATTCTTCAAATAAATATTCAATACCCTTCGATTGTGTAAATTCCTTACAGACTTCATTCTATGAGAACCAAATGACCAGCGGTTATAAAGCAGATGAACGGATCCTTCATTCTATCGTTCACAACAATATTGTGAACACTAATAATAAAATTAAACTACTGATTTATTACAAAAATAAGAAAATACAGAATCTTGTAATGAACAATAACCCCTGCAAAAAACGGGATTTTTCCAAGAGACCAATGTAGTCTATAAATTTTCTTGCAATAGAGAAGGTTGTAGACTTCTCCCCAATACGGACTACATCGGGCTCACAACTGCGACATTAAGCCGACGTCTCACGTGCCACCTTCAGTCTGGTGGACCAAAGAACCACCTGATGGAAGCCCACAACGAGA